>NC_136685.1:89003350-89013350 GCF_903797595.1 Erithacus rubecula
TCCGCAGTCCGTCAGTCCCCGAGAAAGTTACAGAGAAAACAAACGCAAGCAAAAGCTGCCACAGCAGCAGCAGCAGAGTTTCCAGCAGCTGGTTTCGGCGAGGAAAGAGCAGAAGCGAGAGGAGCGCAGACAGCTGAAGCAGCAGCTGGAGGACATGCAGAAGCAGCTGCGCCAGCTGCAGGAGAAGTTCTACCAGATCTACGACAGCACCGACTCCGAAAATGATGAAGATGGCAACCTGTCTGAAGACAGCATGCGCTCCGAAACCATGGACGCGAGAGCCGGCGACTCCGTTGGCAGGTCGGACAATGAGATGTGCGAGCTGGACCCGGGGCAGTTCATCGACCGGGCACGGGCCCTCATCCGGGAGCAGGAGGTAGCGGAGAACAAGCCAAAAAGAGAAGGTCCTAAGGAGAAGGAGCAAGGGCCAAACGCCTTCCACCCCGAAGGCAAACACTTGGCTGAGACCCTCAAGCAGGAGCTGAACACTGCCATGTCACAAGTTGTGGACACAGTGGTCAAAGTTTTCTCATCCAAGCCCTCCCGCCAGCTTCCTCAGGTCTTCCCACCCCTCCAGATCCCGCAGGCAAGGTTTGCCGTCAACGGGGAGAACCACAACTTCCACACGGCCAACCAGCGCCTGCAGTGCTTTGGGGACGTCATTATTCCCAACCCCCTCGACACCTTCGGCAGCGTCCCCATGCCCGGCGCCACCGACCAAACCGAGGCGCTGCCCCTCGTCGTCCGCAAGAACTCCTCCGACCAATCGGCCTCGGCCCCGCCGGCCGGCGGCCATCACGCCTCCCTGCACCAGTCCCCGCTCTCGGCCACCGCCGGCTTCTCCACCTCCTCCTTCCGCCACCCCTTCCCGCTGCCCCTCATGGCCTACCCCTTCCAGAGCCCGCTGGGCGCCCCCTCGGCCTCCTTCCCAGGGAAAGATCGCGCCTCCCCTGAATCCCTCGACCTGACCCGGGAGACCACCAGCCTGAGGACCAAGATGTCGTCGCACCACATGAACCACCACCCCTGCTCGCCCGCCCACCCGCCCAGCGCCGCCGAGGGCCTCTCCTTGTCCCTCATTAAGTCCGAGTGTGGCGACCTGCAAGACATGTCCGAAATCTCGCCCTACTCGGGAAGTGCAATATCCTTTTCGAAAGATGAGTGAGAATCAGCTGGTGGGAGAGGATGAGGGGCCGTGCTGGTGCCAGGGGCCTTTCCTCGGTGCTCGCAGGGTGCAGGGGGGCGGCTTGGCGAGGCCAAATAAAACATGTGGTGTTGACTGACAGCACTCTTTCAGCAATGGTGTTCACCTAAAAATGCTGCTGGCCCTCCCCCAGCCTTCAGTCCACCTCGTGGGGTCAGGAAGGCAGCCAAACCCATGACCACAGTGCCAGTGGGTTTCCCTGGGCTGGCAGATCCTTCCTCAGGCAGGGAGGTGATCGAGGGGACATCACCCTCAGCCAAAAACCATTCCAGCTAGGGCCGGGCCACCCCTTTTTCCTGCCCTGCCAGGCCAATTCACAATCCATGTCAATGGTGTCAAGGCTGGGGCTCGCAGAGAGCCACGGCCAGGTCGTCTGTGAGAGTTCAGCTCTCAAGTACGTAAGGGAAGCGAAGCACGAGAGACGCAGGTACTGATATATTCAGGCTGCATCAAGTTCTTTCCCCCCACCCAGAGGTCTGTTCCTCAGCCCTTGTGCAGCTGCCTGCTATGCATGATTAACCTCTGTTCAGCCATACACAGAAATCTTTTGTCCTAACATACACAAAGCAAATTATTTTGGAAAGCTAGAGAGAACAATTAAATATAAAACTTCAGCTGTATTAAATTTACAGGACACTTCCCCTGCTTAAAAAAAAAATAAGATGATAATAAAATCTCTCATTGTAGCTCAATAGCAGGCTTTAGCTAGGGTGACAAATCCATCTCTGCCTTTATTTAGGCATATCCAGACACAGTAATCATCTTCTTTTTTTTTTTTTTTATTTTTTTTCTTTCCCTGGAAACTAGTTTTTTGGTTGTTGTTTTTTTGGCTTTTTTTTTTTTCTTTTTTTCTCATTTAGCAGTAATGCCTTCCAGTCCTTCCATCTTTTCCCATAACATGCGTTTTGGTCAGAAGGTTTTGTTTCCAGGTACAGTTGTATTGAAAGCAAATAAAATACCATGCCTATCCCCTGCTAATTGAGGATTTTGCATGAGGAGTAGATGGATAATTTTTCCCAGCTCCAAGACCCCAGCAGAAGGCAACAGCCCAGGCACCTTAGATGACTCTAATTTCAGTCCCAAAATGATAAAAAATAATTGCAACAGAATAGCTCTCCCCTCTCTGGGTAACAGTAGCAGTGGTGAAACTTGTCCCCTTTGGAGAGGTGTTCCTGTGGACGCAGATGGCTTAGGCTGTGATTCTTCACTGTGTATATTCTAGGTGATTGATAACTCTGGTGGTTTTAGAATAATTTAACCACATCTAGAGTTGAATCCTCAGGAGGGTGGTGTCAGGGCTCTAGACCTGCTGGTTACCTGGATTTCCTACCCCTCCCACGACACTGGGAGCCAAAGGCAGGTCCAAAGCCCATTACCACCACTCTTTGATCCAGCTTGGGTCTAGTCTGAGTCAGGTGCTTAACCTGTATGAATAGTCCCATTTCTATAGAGGAAAGTGTTTTCTGTTGGAAAGCACCTTCTTTAGGTGTTGGTGTTTTCGAGAAGCAGCTGATAGTGGATGTGGTGTTTGAGGTACCTTTTCCCCAGAAAATTATATTGTTGAGTGTTGGTAGCAGGGAAATCTTTTCCTCACTGTCTAAATTGTAAGGCAAAGAGAGGAGGCAGTCTAGATGCAACATCACTCAGAGGTTGTGCCAATTATTTGGGGTGTTCCAAATCAAAAATCTCTCCTGCATATTGAAATGTAAGTGCAGTGCTTGGAAAGCAGTCCCAAGGTCAACAGGAGAGGCAGCTGAGGGCAAGACTCAGGCCAGGGCAATTAATTTCTACCAAATATAGAGTGGCATACTAATTGTTTTTGTATAAAAGTAGTTTTCCCATCCTGGAGGAGCAGTGATGAGAGGTGAAACAAGCCAAGAGTGTGAACTAGGAGTAGTTCTAGGGCTGCACTTGATCCTCACCACCCGTGGAGCATCTCTCCCCCACCCCTCCCATTTCTCCCTCTTTCTCCTGGTCATTCTTACTGGTGCTCACTGTTGGAGCTTGTTGCTTCTGCTGAAACAGGGGTGCAAGAGTCCCCTGCTGCTCCAAGGAATAGCCAGGGGAAATGCCTGGGTGCTACAGTGATCCCTTTTCTTTCTCACTGCCCTTCTTTCCCTGCCATCTGGAAAGCACTCTGACTTTCCCACCTAGGCACTAGTGCAGACTGCAGTTTTTTCTGGATTTAGATCCAAACCAGATTTATTAAATAACACTTCTACATGAGTATACAGCTCAGCTGTAGGGATGGATGATTTTTTTCTAGCAGCAGCTCACGTGTCCAGGTAGCTTACAATTTTCCAGGGAAATGCATGGGGTGGAGGTTGGTTTGTTTCTGGTCAGCTCTGTTGTGGCACTTTTATTTTACATGGTTGAATGTGCATGTATAGGGAATAAATTTCTTGAAATAAGCAGATCTTTCTTCCCTGCAGAAAGTAACATCTGTTTTTCTGGACAATGCAGCCAGGATGAAAACATAAGACCAGCAGATACAGCCAAGTTCAGATTTTAGTAGTAAGTTAAACACTAAACTAGCCTGGGTTTTGTTTTCTTGGTTTTTTCTTTTTTTTTTTTTTTTTTTTTTTTTTTAACCAACGGCTGTAAAATGTATCTGATCATTCTTTGCTGAATTGCATAAGGAAATGGTTAATGTTTGTGTATGTTGCTAAACAAGATAAGATGCACCTGCAGTCTGAATTCCCATCTTGGTCATTAATGCAGTCTGTATCTTTGCAAACTAATCTGTTTAATCAAATATTAAGTTTTATTCAAATTCAAAAAGAAACAGACAGTGAATTGTTTTCCTGCATGATCTTTCTTTGTCATGCATCCTCTTTGCATCTCAAGAAAAATAGCCTTGTTCAGTCACAAAACATTTGCATAGATCAAAATTGAAGCACAACAGCAGTTTGTGTGCTGTTAAGACGTGCAAAGGTGAAGAAGTTTAGCGTGTTGTCCCTGGCAAGAGGGCTTAGAAACATTAGTGCAACTTTCTACAATTTTATTTATTTTTAAACAGAATTCCAATCCAAGTGGAATAAGTTTCAAAGTCCCAATATGCAAAAGCTATAATTAGTGAATTACAACATTTTGAAATGGGGAGTTATTACATCTGACTAAAATGAAACTAATTAAACTTTTTAAAAAAAGGAGAGATTGTACAGCAAACTGGATAACTCTGCTGTTGAGGAAACCTGGGTGATGAACAAATGCTTTGCAACCAGCCAACCCTTCTTTGGAAGGACTTGATGATGCTTTGAGATTCGGTTATTAGGAGCCTGGCTGATTAAAAGTACCCGAGGTGTAACTTAAGGAGCAGCTTGGCTTTGCTGCTGCAGACTTTTTTTACCTGATACAGCCTATTCTTACCACTTTTCCTTCAGCTCAGAGCATGCGTGGGCTAGATAAGCCTGTTAGAGCGTTTGTGGGGGCTCAGGCTGAGAGTAACAGGAGTGAAAGATCATCTCTGCTGAAAAATACTTTTGCAAAAAGAGGAGCATTACCCGGGAGGAGGATTGTACAAATGAATCAAATGCTGTGCAGTGCCACCCCTGTGCTTCTCCTGTTAAAACACACAGAATGTGTATATGTTTTGTCTCCATATGTTTTGTTCCCAGTCTTTCACTTCCTATTTCTTAGAGCTTTGCCATTTTTCTGCCGCTGCTGTGTTAGGTGAGGCAACGTTGTACTGTGTAAACCCACAAGGCAGAGACTCTCAGGTTGTTTGAACACTGCTTTAGGTTCAGCTGCAGTACACTGTTCCTCTGATCTTTTATGTTCCTGAGCAGATGTCTTTCATTAATTTATGGATTTATCATCTTTTCTTTCTCTCCTTTTTTTTTTTTTTTTTTTCTTTTTTTTTTTCTTTCTTTTTTTTCCTTTTTTTTTTCTTTTTTTTTTTTACACCTGGCAGCTGGCTCAAGTTTCAGCAGTTATTGTCTATTTTGCATTAGCCATAGAATTGAATGTCATCTGTCTTCACAAAGCTATAGCTAAGAGAATTGAGGCAAGCCACACGAGCTGCTGGGACAGAGCTTGTTTGCGTTCCATTCGGCACCCCTCCTCCCTTTACCTCCTTAATATTTATTTGTGCTCGTTTTCTTTCCTGGCCTTGAATGGGGCTTAGCTCGTGTTCGGTACAGCTGTATGTTTACTGAATCTATTTCATCATGAGTCATTGTGCGTGTGTAAGTATCCTGGAAACAGCTAGTGCTTTCTTGGAAGAACAGTTGCTTTTCAGCCCAAGCACTTAAAAAGGAAATTAAGCAATTGGTCAGTTCAGTTGTTTTTTTTTTTCCTTTTTCTGAAATAGCAATGGGTTATCTAATTCTTAGCTCTTAAGTCTGTCATTAACTATTTTTTGCTAGATTATTACAGATCATATCTTTTATCGCAGTAAAGCGTTAACCTTAGGATCAAGATATACAGATTTGTTGCATATTTGATATTGCTTTAAGGCTGCCAAGTGCTTAAGAACAAGTATAATTTTAATAAAAAATGGATTTCTGGGAATTTGAGTCTCAGAGCATCTTTTAATACATGTTTCATTCAATATCAATATCCTCTGGCATTGGAGCAGAAAATATTTAAAAATCCTAAATGCAGAAGGAATACAAATGCTTAGAAAACTGTCTAATATGCTTAAATCCAGCAAATATGAGAGGGTTTTTTTGAAGTTTAAGTCCATCCTTGAGCTTGCATTGAAAGAGAATATACACCAAACCCGATATTAACATGTTGTCGGCATCAGAGGAATTGCAAATTAAGGAGACTCAAGATTACTTTTTTTTTTTTCTCTCCTACTGGAGTTCCCTTTTGGACCCCCACTTTCCTGAAAGGATCACATAACAAAATGGATTTCTGGCACAGAAGTTTTGATTTGTCTAAAACTCTTATCACTGAGCAATAGGTGACAGCTTGCTACTATTATTTCACTTACGTATTTTGACAGATGGCACTGCAGAGTGTAATGCTCTTTTAGACTTCTCTATCAGTCTAATGGAGGTAACTGGAGGTTCTTTCAACTCTTCTCTTGGCACAAGAAGTATGTCAGTCATAAATTATCTTCTTTGTAATCATTAAGCATCTAAAACAAAATGCAAGTTCAGCTGAGCTGTTTTTCATGTACTTCCAGATAATAAGAGGGTTTTAAACTAATATTGTCAATGCCTTTTTTTTTTCAATGTTACTTTTTTCTAATCTAAAAACGAACCTTGTAACTGAAATAAAGGGAGAGGGTTTCAGCAGATTTCAGGAATTAGAAAAAAAAAACCAGGAATTTTGCTGAAAAGGCCTAGCTAATCATCAGTAGGCTGCTGATAAAAATTAGTCTGGGTTTCCCGTCTCGAGGCCTGGAGTGGGATGTTCTGTGCTGACGTGCAGCTGGCTGTAAGGCAGAAGAGGCACCTTGGCTGCAGTGCATCTGTCAACTTGGTTGACCTTCCCCTCACCGTAAGGTGTGAACCGAGTGAAATTTTCAACAATTGTGTTTAGGAGAAACAGTCCTTAGAGAAGCTTCTGGGAAGAACCCTTAATTGACCTTGTGGGGGCTGCATTGATTTTCTCCACGTGCATCTTTATTTCTGATAAATTATAAAGCCATTAATTTGCTGAGGAAATGGCAGGGCCAGCCTGCGGCACAGATGTGACCAGAGCCGTCCTAGCACGCAGTTCACAAAAGGGAGCCAAGAAGCTGGGAGAAAAATCAGCAAGCAGAGATTGTTATGGTTAGCTTCACATTCCCTTGGGAACTCTTTTAGTTGCTTCTGTTTACAGATCTAAAAGGTAATGATGTTTCCAGGATAAATAGGCTGCCTTATAGGGTAAGTGGCCATTTATTGATCTGCTAGCCCTCATGTATTGATTGGCTAGCCCCAAATACAGCTCTGTTCTCCAAGGAGTTAACTGTGTAAATCAGGAGGCGACAAGTTTGTGGCAGAGGGATTCAGCGGCCAAGGGGCTCTGCCTACTACAAATTTCACTTTGATTTGCAGGGCAGCCACTGGAGCAGAGCAACAGCAGGACTAGAGAGAGTTACCAAGATGTTAAAATTTATCCACATGAATGGGACAGGCGAAATGTGCTGCCTGCGTAAAACTGCTCAAAATCATAAAATGTCTCTGATTGTCTTACATTCATCGGTTTTATTGTGTGCAAGCAGCACAACACGGAGAGGAAAAGAAACTTTAGCTGGCATCGGAAAGGAGAAGGAGAAAAAAGCTCCCGATAAGTTTTCTGCGGCACATGCTTCCTGCATTTGTTTCCGTAGCAACAAGTGAACGTACATATGGTGCACAATCCGTAAACTTGAAAGATCCCTGAGACCCAGCACCTAAACTGATAGGATACACAGGGTTTAGGTTACATGGCCACTCATCCCATGTTTGCCTCTTTTAGAGAAAATCACAGCGCAGCAGTTCAAATGTTAATACTTTCTCCTGTAGTCTGAGGAGCCATAGACTATTTAACAGGGCACTTTGTTAGCTCTGTATGTTCAGAAACAGCTTTCTCAAGAAAAGAATTTTCCTTTACTAATTCAATCCTACATGCAGGAAGGCTTGTCACCGAATCACTTGAAAAAGGCCAAGCTCATGTTCTTTTACACCCGGTACCCAAGTTCCAATATGCTGAAAACCTACTTCTCAGATGTAAAGGTAAGAAAATCTCTTCCCCCACCTCTTTGTCTTAACTGCATGCTGTATTTTCTCACAAAATGTATTGTTTTATCATGTTAGAGATTTGCAATATTTCTGGGTACATAAAGGATACATCCTGACCTTATTCACTTGTTCTTCCTGTTGAGGTATACCCTGCTTGTGCCTGGATGAGGAAAGGGAATGTTTCTAAATCTTAAAAAAAAAAAATCAAAATTTTAAAGCAAAGGATAATTATTACAGTAAATTAAAGGGTCTTCACTATATATCCTATTAAAAAAGGAGATTTTTGTGGTGGTGGAAATGTACTTCCAAGAACATTTTGGAGCAGTTCTCAAGTGCTCCCTCATTGTTTCATTTCGGTTGGTTTCCTCATATTTGTGCTTACATAAGCAGAGTGTAGAATCCCTTTCTTTCTGTCAAAAAGAAACAGTACATTGAAATTCTCCATGCAGAAGCTGCTTAAAAACAAAAGTGATGATTGTCTCTTATTTACAACTTAATTTGTTGTTGATGCAGAGTACACTGAGCATAAGGAGGATGAATAAAGTGACAGATTCAGGCCACATTATTCAAATGAGGATATGAAAGCTGTCGACATACAGCTGCATCCTCCCTCATTCTACAGAATATTAGGACCTCCTGATTTTTTTTTCTAAAAGTAATTGTTCCTTCACATCAACTTGATTTTGTGCTAATCATCTAAGTTTTTTTAAAAAAACCACATAGATTGTGTTTTAATGATTATAATGGTATGCATGGTGTCATTATCTAAGTAACTTTATAAACATTACATTAGCTTAAATTAGTTTGTTACATATCGTTCCCCCCCTCCATGTCCCCCCCAACCAAATTACAGAAATCCTTCTTTTAATCACTTCTGTGTTATGGGTTTTTTCAGTCTTAGCAGATTATCCCACAGGTTGTGAACTTGGCCCAGTTTCTGCTGATCAGTTTTCTTTGGTCAAGTTTCTTGGCAGTTTTTCCCCTTTATTTTTTTTTCCATTTAATGTTGCTTGCACATCTCAATACACTCCTGCCCCTCACAGCCGTGTCCTTGGAGGTTCCTCTATTCAATGCCATGTGCTGAGCGGATGGTGACAACATTTATAAAAAGGAGGGGGGAAGCAATACAGGCACTTCCTAGGCTAAATGGCTGGTCAAGAATCATTAAACACACACAAAAAAAAGCTGCAAATGGTGCAGCGGGCCAAGTGGAGGGTTTGCTCTCAGAGTGGATCCACCTGGAGTGTTAAAATCGGCGGGAGCATTTCAGGCAACGCTGCTCCGATGAGGTGCCACAGGCAGATGTAGAGCTGGCAGTGATGCTCAGGAGGGTCTGCTCTGGGGCTACCCTGTGACTTTGCCCCTGAAAGTTCATGCAGCCAGGTGTGCTGAAGTGGGGATATTTTTTTTGCTGGCGTTTCTGCTTTATTTCCACTTTTTAAGAAGATACACATTTATGTGTTTGCATGCACACATTGAGTTTGTCTTCTGAGAAAATTGTGTAAAATACAGAAATTTACTTTAGTTCCACCTAACATTTATACGGCACCAGCAGAAACCCAAAAAGGCTTTACAAACCACCAGTGTGAGATGGGGTCATTTGTCCTAAAGTAAATGCAGCCCCTTCCCTGGGGGACAGGTGACAGCCACACATGGTCAGCAGCACCAGAGAACCAGGGATGTAAATATCAGATGTACTAATCTTTTCTTGAGCTTTTCCATACCTTTAAATGCTTTAAAGTGCTTAGCATGTGTTTGCAATTTCTAGAGCCAAAGGATGCTCCCCCATTAGCCCACCTGCAGTCCCATTAGCTTCACCCCTCCTTACGGAAGCGAGAGGACATAATTTTGTTTAAATGGAGCCAGAATGTCCTTGTGGTTTAAGCAGGTGTCCCCTACCAGTGCCGATGAGGACAACTGCTTGCCACTGGAACGCTCTCATCCATGAGCTGAGAACACATATGTAAATAGGTACCCTAATGAGACGTTTCCATGTGCTGCGCTGGCCAAATGTTTGGTTCTGGAGATTGTGGCTATATTAATAAAGATGTATGCGTAACGTGTAATACTTGAAGCAATCGTATTTAATTTCATTACTAATTGCCCTTAAAAATGAAAAGAAACTGTATTAGTGCAG
>NC_136685.1:89018350-89030850 GCF_903797595.1 Erithacus rubecula
CCTAGAGTTCAGGTCTTGGTTTTGCTGAGGATCCAGCAGTTATGAGAACATTAAGCTGTGTGGTGCAGTGTTTAATGTAGACAATGTAACTTTTCCTGATAAATGCCCATCCCATCCCCTCCCCCACAAGTTGGAGAGCAAAAATGACAAGTACTGTAATGTTGAAATTGGATCCAAAAGGATTTAGCAAACTGAGCATTTGCCATATTTAGCATCATCAAAGTTCCTTCCTCTCATACTTCAATGATGCTTTGCTGATCTTCTGATTAGTCTGATATGCTGTTTCTCTTAAATCACCTACACTATCATTCCTAAACCCTTCCGTTCATCTGTTCTTGGGTCACATTCATGCATTGACTTCAATCACAGAGGCCTAAACTGAGTATTAGGAAAAAAATTCTAAAGTTAGAATGTGTGTTTGGTCCATATCAGGCTGTGCCATTGATTTGTTCAAGAATTTGCGATACTGTGTTCCTTTCCCTGGGCATTGCTACTGACAGCTTGTAGCAAAGTCAAATAAGATGTTTAACAAACCACATGTCCTATCGTTTTTAGCTTTCCCATTGTACCCTTGTGGCTGTGAGCCAGAGACAGATCCAAGGCCTCCTCCCGTGCACTGCACCTTTGCCTGTGTTTTGTGTATACACATGTGTAGTCAGTTCCACATTTTTCTCTCTTGCAGTAGGGCTTGCTGGAGAAACGTGTTGAGCTGAACAGAGCAATTAGGGAGTGAGTTTTGAAAGGAAAAAAAAAAACAAAAACAAAAAACAGTTTGGGATTTTTTTTGTGGAAGGTGAAGGTGTTTCTTTATTCTGCGACTATTCCTCTGGGAAGGAAGGAGGTGGGCTGTGCTGGTGAATGAAAGTCACAAATGTTAGTGTCCCAGCTCAGGTTGGTCAGAAAGAGAGGACAGCTTGCTGTGCCACTTGATATCTGTCTCATCTGCGGTGGTGCCATAGGCTTTTGAATGCCAGCTGCAATAATTAAAGTCAGATATTGTTGCTACATATTAAAGGAAAAAGAAAAGAAAATAAAAATTAAATCATTTTGCTACTCTTTCAGAATCTGCCCTAACACAGGTCATCAGAGCTCACAGTTGTGACTAGTAGGATGATTGAAAACCAGGGGCGTACCACACTTCGAGTTAAATTAGAAATATGGTTGAAAAACAGTTGAAACTAAGAATAGTTTACCATTAATTAAAAAACAGAGAGATTATTTTCAGATTAATGGTACTTAAAAAAACCAAAATAAACTGGCCTGAGGACAATACCTGAATTTTAGCCTTGCTTTGTCTCCCACTCCTTCTCAATCACCCTTGTTGCCTGGCATTTTTTAGCAGTTGCCGTCATTCTCCACCTACTAATGCCTCTCTGCACAGTGCCCATTCCTTTTCCTGGTGGGCATTTACCACCTCAGCCTCAGTTCTGAAGTGTCAGGGTGTCTGTGATGCAGCTCTGCCCCGTGCCCCCTGCCCGCTGCTCGGTGGGGTGGGGAGGTCACGCGCCATCATCCTGAGCTCAGCCGCTCGCTGCTTCACGGGAACTCGCCCGGTTTTGCAGATGTGGTTATTGAGATGGATCACAATAGTGAGGTGCCTGCCAAGCTGTGTTATTTGCACAAACACACTGTCTGCAGTTTTGGTACGGCGGGGCTCGGCACGAGGATTGCCTCGATTCACAGCCCTAGTCACACATGTCGTTTCCAAAGGGGAGAAAACCATTTTTAAGGAGTTTGCCCTTCTTTTGGCAAGGGAAAAACATACTAGTGGGAAACATCTAATTAAGACCAGTCGTGCTCAGGTCTTAGCAGAATGTTTAACTTAAAGCGCTCTGAGTTAGTCCCATAAAAATCAATGGGATGATGTAAAACAAGTCAAATAACAGCACCTATAAAATCTAAGCAATAACCCAGTCACGTAAGCGGCCTACAAGCCCTTGAGAGGAACACAGGCTGCCAACATTTTCAGAAGTGATGATGATTTTAGGTCAATTTCATTTTGGGATGCTCAATAAGAGTCACTTTGTCAGGAGGTCCTCAACAGTCCATTCCCTGAAAATGAAGTGTGCCCAGCACTGCATCCAAAAATTAAGCGCATCCTAAATTATAAAAACGCTGTCTGCTCATATGCTTATTTTAGGAACCTGTATTTTTTCCCACTTTCATCTGCAGGATCCATCTTGAACTGAATTGGTGTTCATCAAAAGGAGAATTAAAGTCCTTGAACCTGATTCTCATTTAAACTAAGGCCACTTTTGAGTGGTTTTGCAGAACACAGGCACTGTAAAGCACAGTTTATAACCACCCTAATACTCTGGAGCAGTGCAAAGTGGCCTCAAGAGAAGTGAAAATCAAATCTGTAACCTGCTAACTTGCATCCTGAAGGTTGCTCTTTCCATGCAAACTGCCCTGCTGTGGCAGTCTCCACGCTTCTGGTGGTACCAGCAGTGAGCACAGCCCAATGGGACAGTTGTTTGTTTCAGTATTCCACTCCTCACATTTCTCCCTCAGCTGAATACTTCCTCCTTCAAGGGCTTTATTGTTGTAGTGTTTCAACATCGTTCTCAGCATTCTTAAAGACAGAGTCGGGAGGCTGCTGTCTGCTGGTCTGCAGCAAGGGGAGTAAAGCTGCTCTGGCAATTTGAGAATAACAAATGTAACTGTCCTGAGTCCTCTGAAGGAAAATTGAAACATAGGTGGCCAGATGGTATTTCTTTTTCACTTAAAAATCATGGTTTCAGGAAACTTAATTGATGCCCTCTGGCCTTTTTCCTTTTCTTTTTTTTTCCCCCCCTTCTAATTTTGAAGGGGCTCCCTTGTGAAACAGCAGAGCTTTCCTTGAAACTGCACAGGACATGAACCTGGTTTTTAATCAAGTAACAAAATCCATGGCTTGCAACAGAAGGTCCGTGCGTTGCACGTATCAATTAATGCTTATTAATCAGTTTTTGCAGTTAGTTGAACTGCAGACCGTAGTTGGAAGCTATTAGGGGGAGAGTTGCGAGAGGAATGCTATTGCAGCACTACGCCCGGGTCTGCTGTTTGTGTCCTTTGGAATCAAGGTGTTTGTATAATGAAGTTGGCATGTTGATATATGATCTATTTTTTAATGTCATTACAATTTTAGTTCCCTTTGCCTTTTTGTCATTGGGTTGCATTTAAGCACAGCAAGCCCAACTTTAAACTTCCTTACTCAACAGCTTTATTAGTTGTAACGTACCGTGACCTTTCTCAACATTCTTAAAGAAAAAGATACAGTGTAATGTCACTTTACTTTGCTTATTGTTCTTTGTTGTGGTGAACAAAGCATTTTCTACAGTGGCTATAGCACATAATTATACAGCTTTCAATAGCGGTGTCTTGGCACATATCAAAGTTCAGAAGAGCCTTTAGAAAAAAAAAGATGTTTTGTGGCAGCCTAGGGAGGGTCTCATCTTTCCTTCAGAAAATAGTTCAAGGCTCTTCTGTCAAGCTTCCCTACTTAGAGCTTTTTCTCCTCCTGCTTCATAAAGTTTAAAGGGGATTCAGTGGAGTTCTATGATCTATTTCCTTTGAAAGATTGTTCCTTTGCACAGAGAAGTCCTTTGACTTCAAGAGTTCACAGATTCATGTCTTTAGGTATCATATGTCTGACCTTATCAGTTACTCTATTTAATGTAGGAGAAAAAGTCTCAACTCTTTGTGTTTGTCTGTTTTGCCTCTGTGAAATGATTTGGTGAAAAGACCATCCTTTTTAACACACCACTGAGAGGCCGTTTCTGACTGTAACCTACCCTGTGGTTCTTCTAAAAAAAAAAAAAAATTGTCCTTGTGTTTTGTGTATGGATGATTTCACAGTGAGAATAGAATTATACAAGGACAGACACACATAAAAAAAATCTTTTGCTCTTTTTTCCTAAATGATCTATTGGCTATTTTGGTGGCTGCTACTCTGGTTCCCCAACAGGCACAACCATTTAACAAACACAGAGATAGCGGCTGGAGTGCTGGGCCAGCAGTAGGTTTTCCCTTGCTTCGACCTACCCCAAAGGCCTTCATAATTAATTGTCCTTCAGAGATGAGGAAAGTTCAGAGACAGTGTGTGTAGCGATGTCTATTGTCTGACATTCAGTTCTCCTTCCCTCAGCTCTTTTTCTTCATTCCACAAAGGGTTATCAATAGGAGCAGGGAGCAAGCTCTCTTCTAACAGCTGCTGGTGGTGGCTGTAGCTTTCTGTGGAAGGTATCATTGTGTTCAGCCATCTATGGATTAAATGGCTGGAAAAGTTCTAACAACCCTTTCAAACGGGCGTGTTTATTTCATCTAGATTACACAGACCTATTTAGCTAATTAAAAACTTTCTCAGAACCCCTTCTCTCCTATTCAAGGGAAGGAAAAAAATTAAAACAGTGCTGTAATTATGAGGAATGGCTGCAATGAAACTTCGTTAAATAAATGAAAAATTCAATCTGTCAGCTTTGATCCAAGCGCACCCAAATAAGCACAGGCTTGTTTGTTGAGTTGTTCTGTGGTTTTGGTTTGTGGTTTGTTGTTTTTTTTCCTTAGAGCGAAACAAGGTGCACAGTAGAAAAAGCATAAAAGAAAACATTGATATAAGCTGAAAAAGAAACAAACACTTGCCCAATTTTAAAAACTGCCACAGTTTGTACTGTCTCTGCTCCTAACATCAAAGTGCAAAGACACTGGAGTTTGCTAAACAGATTATTAATATTGTTGAGCCTTCTGTGATTAATTCAGAATCCACTGTGGCATAATTATTAAACTTCATATACAACAGAACAAAATTATATACATGCTTCCTTGTTTTCCCTGATGATATGCTAAACAAAGATATGGTGGGGTTAGTAGATAGGCAAGAAGTACAGTCAAATTAGAGCTGTTTATTAGCAATCGCTATGTTACTGCTTCAATTAATTGGGCGAAGCCAAAAAGGACAAATACAATCATTCTTCCACTGAACAGTTTAACTAGCAAATTAGGGGGGTTAATTTTTTTCCTAAAAAAAAAAAAAAAAAGAACTCCACTATGGACCTTCACCTGCATTCTTCACAAATACATCACTTTGCAATGGGAAGAAATAATTATATAAAACATTTTCTGGGCTCCATCTCACTTCCTGACTGTTAAGAAGGACTGCACAACAATCAAGATCAATTATTGTACTGATTAAGTTATTATGTCTGGCATTTTGAAACAGGTTTTCTGTATTTAAGAAGAAATTACATACAAAGTAGATGCAGCTAATACAGTAATGCAAAAAAAGATCATAAAAAATTAAAGTTATTCTTATGAATCTTTCATTAGAAGCAATGAAAGGGGACATTGGTGAAGCCAAGTGCTTTGTTCTTCTGAGCTCCTCTTGTAGGTGCAGATCCTGCAGACAATTACATACTTGAATGTTCCTTCTGTGAGAGTCCTGTTGGCACCTTTAGCCTATCTCCTGCTCTTTCACAGTTTGCCCACTTCAGCCTGTGGATTACTACCAGCATTGTTGTGCTTTATCAAACAGATGTTCCCTTTAAAAATTGACAAATTTCTTTAAAAAATATATATACACCACAATATATACAGCACAAAACCACACAGCTGTACAGAGGCAAACACTTGTTTTTATGCAGGAAGAACAGTTTTGAAATTATTTAAGGCTACAAAGAGCTTTTCAGATTACTCCCCACTAAATTAGTACTAAATTACCCTAAGCAGTGTTTTATTACTGATCAATAAAATAGTAATCTTGTCTTTCAGCATGGAAAAATATTTTAGTGGGGTTCTTTCTGGTTTAGTTCAGGGATAGTTATAAACCAGAAGGCAAAATCCTCTCTGCTCTTTCCCTGAAAAAAAAAAAAAAAACCAAAACAAAACAAGCAAATCGAACCCCATCCTTGTTTGTTTCTAGCTTTGCTTTGAGGGACTCCTAGGATTGTTCCAGCTGAATGGTGTTGGGTTTCTGTTCCTGTGTGCATGGGTGCATGTAGTGATAATGTGCTGTGGGGTTTTTTGGGGGTATTTGGTTTTTTGGTTTTGTTTCTTTTACAATTATTTACCCATACTAATCTTTATTGCCTCCTCCTCTTCTAAACAAAACAAAACAAAAAAATTCCTCTTCTCCCCCCTTAAAAAAAATGAAAAAGAGAAGGAACCAACAGAAACAAAACAAAACAAAACTTGGCAAACTCTTCTGACTCCTAGTGCCATTTCATTTTGCATTCAACAAGGGGTACTGGGAATTGAAACGTCAACTGGAGATCGAGAAAAGCACCAATTTATAGTGTGTTAGCCTTGCACAATTCAAGATTTCTTTTGCTAGCTGCACACATTATACCCAACATCTCGCCACTCTCTTGTGGCAGTTGTGAGGAATGGCTATTCCTTCCCGTGTGTGTACTACAGGCCTCTAAAGACCCTTATTTATTCTCTCCCATGTCACCTTGTGTACAGTCTGGTCTGTGACACTGATGGTGATTATGTCATTATTTTGCTCTGGGGGCTTTGGCACATCTGCAGAGCTGATGCACATCTTCTTTGTTACGCTGGCATACGTCCCATATCGCAAATGCTTCATTAGCCTTACTGCCTGCCTCCTTGCCAGACAAGAATACCCAAATCCAAGCTTCTTTTTCCTCTGGTCTTTTGTGTCTGTGATGAGCCTTTATTCATCTTCCTAGTTCTTCCCTGTTTTTTATTTTTCTGTGTAAAACCGATTTCCAGATGTCCGTCGTTCTCCAAAATCCCATCGTGGATGAGGAGTGAGAAGCAAGGTGAATTTTAACTCATATCATCCCTCATCCTCTTGGAGTCTTGTCCCTTATGAGATGAAATGCTTTTTCTTTTATTCTGTGTCTAGCAGGAATTTGTTAGGCAATTTTAAAACCTGATGTTGAAAAAAAAAGGAAAAGAAAAGGGAAAATAAATCAAATATATCTCTTGCCATTTTATAAATCCTAGTAGTGGTAACGGGTAATATGCAAGTTGCACATGGTTTTTTTCCAGACTTTCTTCATTTCTTTTAGACAACATAGCTAAATTTCTCACTCAGAACTTTTGGAGAAGCGGGACTGTCTAGTGAAGGTGAAGGTGTTCATGAAACCTGATCAGCTGAAATTTCTCATATGCTGTTTTAATGTGTCACATCAGAAGGTCACATTTTTTAAATGTGAAAATTGAGAAAAATGCTTGTTCTTCTAAACTTTATCTAAACAGTTCTATATAAATGTACCAGAGAGATGTGAAAGAGTGGGTTGGCTTACTAGCTTTGTAAGACTTTTCCGTCTGTATCCCACCCACCCCATGCTTTTTCTTCATGACACTGAACTAAATTCTGGGCTGGATTCTCAGTGTCTGGTGTAAATCAGCTCCAGCAATCATTGCTGCTAATTAATATATGCCAGCTGAAGAGCTGTCTTTTGTTGTGTTACTATACAGTCAAGTGTGTGAACATATTTTAAATGTTAATTGGAAAAAAGTTTCATTTAATTTATTTAAACTAAACGTTAAATGCAGCACTGGATGGGATTCACAGAGCCATGGATGTGGCGTGGAGGGGGGGTGTTGTTTTTATTTTTATGAGGCACACTTGCCAAAAGAGGAGGTCCCAGCCAATCCTGTCTCACAGTGCAGGGTCAGGGCTGTGTGACTGACTTTGACAGAAGTCTTGCAGATAGGATTGCCCATCCTATAGACTTTGAATAGGTCACCTTCCCGCAGAACACTGTTTCCTTGATATATTCAATGTGTTCTAAAATGGACAGGAGTCAGGCTCTCATGATGTCAGTCAGCAAACTGTCAAAATACTTTGGAAACCGTGGGAGAGGTTTAGCAGTGCTGTGACCCGTGCTGGTTTCTGGGCCAGCTTTCTGGGGTCCTGCCCTTTCTCAGAGCAGATATCCCCGGCCTGAGAGAGCGGTGGCAACGCAGGTCTGCCTGCAGACATCATTGGTGAGGACAGCAACGGGGACTCTGCTTTCAAACACACCTGAATCTGTAAGAGCAAACACTGAGATTGTGAGGAAGTGGCAGCAGGATATTGCACAGATCTGTGAGGACTCTACATCCTTCACCTGAGTGAGGCAAATCCAACCTCGGAGAAGGAGATGCAATTTGTAGCAGTTGTAACATTGACAGCACAAAAGTGGAGAAATACCATTCAGTCCAAGAGGGAGGCAGTCTTCAGAGCACTGGATCATTTAGTTACACATAGCCATCACCTGCAGCACTAGAGTATAGCTGAATTTTGTGTGCACAGAGAGTCTTCCTGCTAGGTAAGTGTGGGTGGGTGAGAGATAGAAGGACAGCCAGAAGGGCTGGCTGAAGGTAATCAGTGTTTTGGAGATGATTTCTCCCTTTAGATCTGGAAGGGGCAAGGTTCAGCTTTCTTATCTGCAGAGGGGGAAGGTACACGGGCAGGCTGTGACTCGTTTTGTGTGCCCTCCGTGGGGGTGCTGTTTCAAGGCTCTGGTGGAAATGTGCTGTCAGAAGTAGCCCTGTCCAGCTGGTGGTCCAGAGTGCTCAAAGAGGTGGCCTTGAACTTGTTTCACTAGTTAGTGGAGAGGCTTTGTAGAGAGCAGCAAACCAGGGTGGCATGATCTCTGTTGCTAAGCAGACAGACTGCTGCAATTGGGTCTTAGGTAGAACTGTGGCATAGACATATAAACCCATTTAAAGCAGTAGTCTGCAACTTCAGAAAGTTTTTAGAGGAGAAGGGGGGGGAATAACCATTGCGAATGAAAGGTCTTTAAGTGCCAAACATCAATGTTCAGCGGGGGGAGCAGGAGCTGGAGCAGCTTATCTCTTCCAATTGCAGAGAGGGCTGGCTCCATCAGATGAGGCCCAGCCCCGGGGTTATCTAGCCCAGCGCTGTCTGGAGTCACACCACTTCCTTCCGCAAGGGATAAAGGGAGTCAAACGGCAGGGAGCTCAGTCCAGTAGGATGTAAGACTTTGTCTTCTGGCCTCACAGGCTTCTGAGCCTCACTGGTGCCTAGCAAGTCCTGCACTGGGACTTGTGACAGGGTGTTTGTAGCCCAGCTGCGTGGCTCAGGATGGCATAGATGGAGCGGTTTATCCCAGCATGATGGGCTCTGGATGCTAATAAAAGTGTGGTTGCACTGGGAGGAGATTTTTCAGCATTGTTCAGTGGGAGCCTAAGCTGGTGGAGACAGCTTTATTTGCAACACCCCTCACCCATAGCTGTACACAATTTCCTTTCCCTGCCCCTACCCTCTGCCACTGGGAAGAGGAACGGAGGTACCCTCTTGCCAGAGGGCATGCTTGCCACCTTCATGACACCCCCAAAAGGACCCTGGTGACAGCCTGCTTCCCTGCCAGACTGATTAAACACCACCTGCTTCCCATCCTTCTCCCCTACCTCCCTCCTCACTCCCCGCAGCCCACCCCATGCAAACCGAGGAGGGAGAGGGCACAGTTGGAGCTTTTCAGGGCCAGACACAGAAGACAAAGGTGATTGCAATGCAGAGAGGTGGGAAGAGTGTGCAAGAGAAGCCACACCAATTACAGATGTTATTGTACTGCTGCAACAAATATATACATATATATATATATTTATATATGTATGTATGTATGTATAAAATATGTATTCTAGATGCATAATCATTTTAATTATCACTTCTACTATAGTGTTAGTGGTTCACCTATGGAGCCAAATTCTACCAAACAAAAAAATCCTTGCAAACTACAAGTTCTGTGAGTCACTTTACCTCTATATCTATGGTCTAACCAGCAGTTTCTGCATGTCTGCATCTTGCACACCATGAAATCAGAGGACTCGCTGCTGGTGCAAGACATAACCTGCTCATCTCAGTTCAGGCTGTACTTCCTGGTCCTTCTGAGTAACACATCACATTCCCATCGGCTGATGTGTCCGGGAGAATATGCAATAACCTCTCTGCTGAGCCAGAATTGGGTGGTCATCCCTGTACTCACTTTATGGACAGGTGTTTTGTGGGCGCCTGTATGTGGTACCTGCCAGAATTTGGCAGCAGGGTACATAACATGCTGCTTGGCATTGTAGGCAGCCTCTTGTAGCAGATTGCATTTCACCACAATGGACTGAGTTAGACTATTCTTGTATGTGAGTGTTATTTCTCCTTCAGTTTTTTGTATGAGACAGCTTCTGGGGTGTGACAGTAACCCCTCCAGTGGTTCTTTCTTACATTTCCCAACACACACTAAATGCCCAGCTAGCATAAAAACTGTAGGAACCTTAGTGATTTTTCCATTCTGTGGCACTGCCACTGGCAATGCAGCAAGTTAAGGGCAATCAGAGTTTCCATTAGAAGCCTCTACATCCCGTGCAGTTCTAATTCATCAGTATAGCAGAAGAGGGAATTTACTAATCTTCCCAGTAAAACGCTGTTGGTGATTTTTGAGGACGGAGAAGGGGAGAACTGAATTTCAAGGTGCAAAAAGTCTAAACAAATTGGAAATGCTAAGTCCTTGTTATTTTGTCTCATCCCTCTCTACTCCCTAGCCTCAGCAAGTTCTGTGTTTGGGAGCTAGCACGTTAGAGCCGTGGTGTCTGCATGCCAGAGCAGCTCTGTTTCCGTGATGGAATGGCTCATCCCCTGCACCGTGGGCGCAGCAGTTCCGGCGCAGGGATCCCGCAGGGTGCAGTGCTGTGCGTGGGGCAGGCTGGGGAGATGGGAAGTGGGTCCCACCAGGGAGCACCCCGGGAGCAGCAGGGCTGTGAGCCCCAGCCAGGGCGCTCGGCGCTCCAGCCGCGCGGGGAGCCTGTGGAGCGCTTCCCAGCCTTTATTTGTGGAAAAGCTTAATTGAAATGCAAGTGATTAAATCTAATGTATCATGCAGTATCCATTTTCACTGCACTACCACTTTCACTTCCCCGATATTATCAGGCATCTCAGCAGCCCCACTGTCAGGTTTTTTCCTTGTAAGAGCCATGGCCATTCTCTCTGCTCTTTGTGAGCTTGGCGGAGGAGATAACAGGAAGCCAGCGGTAGATTACTAGTGCCCCAAACTCTCCTCGTGGGATAGGAGATCTCAGCTTTTATTTTAAACAAACACTTTTAAAATACACCTTTAAATAATTTTACAGCTTTTTATAAAGAGTAAAAAAACTACAGTGCAACAGTAAATGGAATAAGCAACCTCTGTTGTTTGCCTAATTTTTCTCTTTTCAGCCAGACTTGCTCAAAATGCTTTTCCCTTCCCAATATTAGTGTTGTCCCAAAAGAGTGGCCTTCTCTTTGTATGGCACAGTGGGAGAACAGACTTTACTAAACTGCCACCCAGTTTCTTGTCCATTTTTTTGCTCTTTCAAAAAAAATCTGTTTCTTAAGAGACTTGTACAGTGGGAGTTGTGAGAGGAAACTTGAAAACAAAAAAAATAAGACTGTGGTGGCACCAGAGAGCTGCTGCTGTAGCTAGGGGGATTGGGACACACATAGAGGTGGGCAAAAAGACACCCTGTATTCTGGAAAGGTGCTGGTTGGGAGAAGAGTGTGTTTACTAGAGCATCCAATAGTTGAGATATTTTTCATTTGTGTTTTTAAAATAAAAGCATCCTTTCCAACTATTTCCCTCTCCTCATAAGTGATAATGGAAGAGGCATTAGCCTTTCCGTTGCCTGAGCCAACCTGTTTTTTTCTAAGAGGTGTCCAGGATGTTCAGCCAATTGAGTGATCTAATTAGCTGAAAATTGTTAATTTCCTTTACCTTATAAAGCACCTAACACAGAAACTGTTAAATAATGTTAAGTGTCAGACTTAAACTGAGAACATTGGGCCATATGCTGCCGTGGCTTTCGCGCCAAAAAGTGTAGCAACTTACTCCAAAATCTGCCTCCAATTCCTGTGTAGAAGCCAAAGCCTCCTGCTTGATATGCTGCCACACCAGCTCTCAGTGCTAAGATGGTCCCACACAGCAGCTCACTGCACTCAGGGAGCAGGGAATGTGTGTGAGGGGAAGGGACCGTCTGGATGAAGGGAGCAGGAGCAGGGACACCCCGAAGTGTTGCAGATGCTGCCCTTGCAAGCCTAGGAAAGCCAGTGGTGGGGCAGTGCTGCTCAGGGCAGGCATCAGGTCTGTGCCTGCAGCTCCCAATTGCACGAGTCCCTGCACTGCAGGGGCCCAGGTGGATAGATGAGCTGCCTGGAAGCTCCTTCTTAAAGCAGGAGATCCCTGGATTGGTGGAGTGCTCAAAAGGGAGGGGCTGGTCTGTGTCAGCAGCCTCTCTGAGCCCTCAGACAAGTGACTCCAGAGAATGTGATGTCTTACTGCTAGGGAGGGATACAAAAGGGCTTGTCCTTCATAAGTTTCCTATAGGACATAGACTGTGGATATGGGAATGTGTGTTTAGGTGCCAGCTTTCCCCCAAAGCCTACAGGTTTAAATCCTTCTCCTATGAGAAGAGGCTCAGAGCTGTGTGGGGGTGACACTAGTGGAGTTTCTCAGTCATCTCCTTTAAGAAGGTTTCTTTCTACCTTACCCTGACTTTGGGAGTGAGGGATGCCTGTGCCAATCTAG